>NC_081218.1:7107223-7109723 GCF_902713425.1 Acipenser ruthenus
TGAAGAGGTTCACAGTGTGTTCAAGGACAAGTGGGAAAATAGAGCGACTTTCGGTGGGCTTGGCCAGTTTAAATCCTCAGGGCAAGCGGACAACGGTCCCTTCGAGTCCTGGATAACAGCTGAGGAAGTAAGACTAAACATCAGCCGGGTCAAAAACTCAGCCGCGGCGGGCCCAGACAGGATCAATAAGCAGAAGATTATTGAGATGGACCCCAGCGGCGAGAGGTTGGCGAAGGTCTTTAACACTTGGCTGTGCACGGGAATCATTCCAAAGGTCTTTAAAAAAGGTCGGACTATACTAATCCCGAAATCCATGGACCAATCCGAACTGTTGGATATCGGTAACTGGAGACCGATTACAATAGGGTCCATGATTTTAAGGCTCTTCTCTAGGATTATGACGATGAGGCTGGCGCGGGCCTGCCCACTAAATCCTAGACAGAGGGGGTTCATCCCGTCCCCCGGGTGCTCGGAAAACCTGAAGGTTCTGCAAGACCTCATCCGGCACTGCAAAAAAGAGCACAACCCCCTTGCAGTGGTATTTGTCGACTTTGCGAAGGCCTTTGATTCCGTCTCTCATGAGCATATCCTGTGTGCTCTAAAACAGAGAAATGTGGACAGTCACGTGGTGGGAATTATCCAGAATTCCTATGAGGACTGCGTGACCTCGGTCAATGTTGATGGTCAGGAGACACCTCTCATTGACATGAAGGTAGGGGTGAAGCAGGGCGATCCCATGTCGCCCCTGCTTTTCAATCTAGCGCTGGATCCCCTAATCCATGCGCTGGAGTCTCGTGGATGCGGATATAAGGTGGGGACATCCAATCTGTCCACCCTCGCTTTTGCGGATGATCTCGTGATGGTGAGCTGTTCGTGGGATGGTATGGTCGACAATATCAGGATCCTGGAGTCATTCTGCAGGCTTACCGGGCTTGCAGTGCAAGCCAGGAAGTGTTACGGCTTCATGATTAAACCGACCAAGGACTCATTTACTGTGAATGACTGCCAAAATTGGAGCATTGGTGGCGTGGAGCTCCAGACGGTTCGGCCGGGCGAGGTGGTCAAGTACTTGGGTACGAAGGTCGATCCCTGGAAAGGGATCAGGGAGCCAACACTGGGCGAGCAGCTCCGGGACT
This sequence comes from Acipenser ruthenus, assembly GCF_902713425.1. Taxonomy (NCBI): domain Eukaryota; kingdom Metazoa; phylum Chordata; class Actinopteri; order Acipenseriformes; family Acipenseridae; genus Acipenser; species Acipenser ruthenus. The sequence goes on from NC_081218.1 coordinate 7,108,360, forward strand.
GGATTGGAAAGATTGGAGGGGCCCCCCTCAAACCTTCGCAGAAGGTGTCAATCTTGGACGGTTATGCTGTGCCGCGGCTCATCTATCTGGCGGATCACTGCGATTGCAAGGAGGGTGCCTTAAAAGCGCTTGATGGCCTTATCAGGAAAGCCGTGAAGAAATGGTTGCACCTTCCGGCTTACACCTGTAATGGCTTGCTATACTCTGGTCCAAAAGACGGTGGTTTGGGCCTAACTAAGTTGGCAAGTCTAGTGCCATCTATCCAAGTAAGGCGGCTGCACCGCATAGTCAACTCTACGGACGAGGTGACTAGGAATGTGGTGTGGGAGATGGGCGCCGAACGCGAGTTTCAAAGGCTATGGGTTAAAGCGGGCGGCGGTTCCAGAGGAATGCCGAGACTTGCTCCACCGCACTTGGAGCAGGAGGAAGCCCCGCTGGAGCTGCCGGTTCCCCCCGTCAATAGATGTCCAAGACCGTGTGATTGGCGACAGGAGGAGTACTTGGCATGGACTAAGCTGCCTGTCCAGGGTGTCGGTGCACAATTGTTTAAGAAGGATAGGATCAGCAATGCTTGGATCAGGGATTATAGTGGGTTCCGGCAACGCCACTATATTGCTGCATTGCAATTAAGGGCCAACGTGTATCCGACGAGAGAGTGCCTCAGCAGAGGTAGAAGGGCGGGTAACCCTGTGGCTTGCAGACAGTGCCGTGCCGAAGTGGAATCCTGTTCACATATCTTGGGGCAGTGTCCTAGCGTTCAGGGGGCTAGAATTGCCCGCCACAACAAGATTTGTGATCTATTGGCCCTCGAAGCCGAAAGGGCAGGGTGGAGTGTGCACAAGGAACCTCACCTTAGGGATGAGAATGGGGATCTTCGGAAACCCGACCTTGTGTTCTCGAAAGGAAGGAGAGCCCTGGTGGTCGATGTAACTGTCAGATTTGAGTACGCTGACGACACCCTGCAGAGGGCTGAGGCGGAAAAGTCCAGTTACTATAGCTCATTGAAACCGCAGATCGTGGAGTTAACGGGGGCCGACCAGGTGCATTTCTTTGGTTTCCCGATGGGTGCCAGAGGAAAGTGGCCGGCCTTCAACAACAGGATCCTGCAGGAGCTCGAGGTAGGGGTGGCCAGGAGGGTCGCCTTTGCCAAACTGGTTAGCCGCCGAACCCTATTATATTCCCTGGATATTCTAGCAAAGTTCGGCAATGCTGACATAGTTTATCTCGTTACCGGCTGAGCGGAAAAGGAATCCCCTTCCTTCTGAGCGTTAGGGACAAGGAGCGGCAGCGTGATCCTAATGGGGAGGGGTGTAGGGATGGCTAAGGTCTGATGTGCGACCCTAATGTAGGGGCCGCCGTCGGGA
>NC_081218.1:7122223-7149834 GCF_902713425.1 Acipenser ruthenus
TGCCGTGCCCCTAGTAATATGCACCTACCTCCCCAGTGTATCTGCCATCTAGTTGCATTAAGGGAGGAAGCCACGAGTTCACAGGGACCTCCTGGAACTCTCGCTCCGTAACACATAGCAAATCTGTCCCTTCAGAAGAAGGTAACTTTTAATTGGAGCTCTGGTCATGTCAGCTAATTCCGCCTATGGTCATATTAGCTAATTCCGCCTCTGGTCATGTCAGCTAACTGTGCCTATGGTCATGTTATCTAATTCCACCTCTGGTCATGTCAGCTAACTGTGCCTATGGTCATGTCAGCTAACTGTGCCTATGGTCATGTCAGCTACTTCTGCCCATGGTCATGTCAGCTACTTCTGCCTATGGTCATGTCAGCTACTTCTGCCTATGGTCATGTCAGCTACTTCTGCCTATGGTCATGTCAGCTAACTGTGCCTATGGTCATGTCTGCTACTTCTGCCCATGGTCATGTCAGCTACTTCTGCCTATGGTCATGTCAGCTACTTCCGCCTATGGTCATGTCAGCTACTTCCGCCCATGGTCATGTCAGCTACTTCCGCCCATGGTCATGTCAGCTACTTCTGCCCATGGTCATGTCAGCTACTTCTGCCCATGGTCATGTCAGCTACTTCTGCCTATGGTCATGTCAGCTACTTCTGCCTCTGGTCATGTCAGCTAATTCCGCCTCTGGTCATGTCAGCTAACTGTGCCTATGGTCATGTCAGCTAACTGTGCCTATGGTCATGTCAGCTAACTGTGCCTATGGTCATGTCAGCTAACTGTGCCTATGGTCATGTCAGCTAACTGTGCCTATGGTCATGTCAGCTAACTGTGCCTATGGTCATGTTACTGAATGGGGACCCAGGCTATGGCTCGCACTTGCCCCGGGCAGGGTTCCACGGCCCCGGGCTGGCTCCCACCACCCAGGCCTCTGCTCCCACTGCCCCGGCTTGGGTTCCACGGCCCCGGCTTGGGTTCCACTGCCCCGGGGACAGTTCCCGCCTCCCACCACCCATGCCTCTGCTCCCACTGCCCCAGCTTGGGTTCCACGGCCCCGGGCTGGCTCCCACCACCCAGGCCTCTGCTCCCACTGCCCCGGCTTGGGTTCCACGGCCCCGGCTTGGGTTCCACAGCCCCGGGGACAGTTCCCGCCTCCCACCACCCATGCCTCTGCTCCCACTGCCCCAGCTTGGGTTCCACGGCCCCGGGCTGGCTCCCACCACCCAGGCCTCTGCTCCCACTGCCCCGGCTTGGGTTCCACGGCCCCGGGCTGGCTCCCACCGCCCAGTCCTCTGCTCCCACTGCCCCGGCTTGGGTTCCGCGGCCGCGGGCAGGGTTCCACGGCCCCGGGCTGGCTCCCACCACCCAGGCCTCTGCTCCCACTGCCCCGGCTTGGGTTCCACAGCCCCGCGGACAGTTCCCGCCTCCCACCACCCAAGCCTCTGCTCCCACTGCCCCAGCTTGGGTTCCACGGCCCCGGGCTGGCTCCCACCACCCAGGCCTCTGCTCCCACTGCCCCGGCTTGGGTTCCACGGCCCCGGCTTGGGTTCCACAGCCCCGGGGACAGCTCCAGCCTCCCTGGGCTGGCTCCCACTTGCCCGGGCAGGGTTCCACGGCCCCGGGGACAGCTCCCGCCGCCCAGGCCTCTGCTCCCGCCTCCCACCACCCAGGCCTCTGCTCCCACTTGCCCGGGCAGGGTTCCACGGCCCCGGGCTGGCTCCCACCACCCAGGCCTCTGCTCCCACTGCCCCGGCTTGGGTTCCACGGCCCCGGCTTGGGTTCCACAGCCCCGGGGACAGCTCCAGCCTCCCTGGGCTGGCTCCCACTTGCCCGGGCAGGGTTCCACGGCCCCGGGGACAGCTCCCGCCGCCCAGGCCTCTGCTCCCGCCTCCCACCACCCAGGCCTCTGCTCCCACTTGCCCGGGCAGGGTTCCACGGCCCCGGGCTGGCTCCCACCACCCATGCCTCTGCTCCCACTGCCCCAGCTTGGGTTCCACCGCCCCGGGCAAATTCCGACTATGGTCATGTTAGCTAACTCTGCCTATGGTCACGTTACTGAAACCTGGCTATGGTCATGTTGGCCGATTCCGCCTATGGTCACGTTACAGAAACCTGGCTATGGTCATGTTGGCCGACTCCACCTATGGTCACGTTACTGAATGGGGACCCAGGCTATTGCTCCCACTTGCCCGGGCAGGGTTCCAGGACCACGGGGACAGCTCCAGCCTCCCCGGGCTGGCTCCCACTTGCCCGGGCAGGGTTCCAGGACCCCGGGGACAGCTCCAGCCTCCCCGGGCTGGCTCCCACTTGCCCGGGCAGGGTTCCAGGACCACGGGGACAGCTCCAGCCTCCCCGGGCTGGCTCCCACTTGCCCGGGGACAGCTCCAGCCTCCCCGGGCTGGCTCCCACTTGCCCCGGCTTGGGTTCCACGGCCCCGGGCTGGCTCCCACCACCCAGGCCTCTGCTCCCACTGCCCCGGCTTGGGTTCCACGGCCCCGGGGACAGCTCCAGCCTTTGCCCCGGCTTGGGTTCCACGGCCCCGGGCTGGCTCCCACCACCCAGGCCTCTGCTCCCACTGCCCCGGCTTGGGTTCCACGGCCCCGGGGACAGCTCCCGTCTCACACCACCCAGGCCTCTGCTCCCACTGCCCCAGCTTGGGTTCCACGGCCCCGGCTTGGGTTCCACTGCCCCGGGGACAGTTCCCGCCTCCCACCACCCATGCCTCTGCTCCCACTGCCCCAGCTTGGGTTCCACGGCCCCGGGCTGGCTCCCACCACCCAGGCCTCTGCTCCCACTGCCCCGGCTTGGGTTCCACGGCCCCGGCTTGGGTTCCACAGCCCCGGGGACAGCTCCAGCCTCCCTGGGCTGGCTCCCACTTGCCCGGGCAGGGTTCCACGGCCCCGGGGACAGCTCCCGCCGCCCAGGCCTCTGCTCCCGCCTCCCACCACCCAGGCCTCTGCTCCCACTTGCCCGGGCAGGGTTCCACGGCCCCGGGCTGGCTCCCACCACCCAGGCCTCTGCTCCCACTGCCCCGGCTTGGGTTCCACGGCCCCGGCTTGGGTTCCACAGCCCCGGGGACAGCTCCAGCCTCCCTGGGCTGGCTCCCACTTGCCCGGGCAGGGTTCCACGGCCCCGGGGACAGCTCCCGCCGCCCAGGCCTCTGCTCCCGCCTCCCACCACCCAGGCCTCTGCTCCCACTTGCCCGGGCAGGGTTCCACGGCCCCGGGCTGGCTCCCACCACCCATGCCTCTGCTCCCACTGCCCCAGCTTGGGTTCCACCGCCCCGGGCAAATTCCGACTATGGTCATGTTAGCTAACTCTGCCTATGGTCACGTTACTGAAACCTGGCTATGGTCATGTTGGCCGATTCCGCCTATGGTCACGTTACAGAAACCTGGCTATGGTCATGTTGGCCGACTCCACCTATGGTCACGTTACTGAATGGGGACCCAGGCTATTGCTCCCACTTGCCCGGGCAGGGTTCCAGGACCACGGGGACAGCTCCAGCCTCCCCGGGCTGGCTCCCACTTGCCCGGGCAGGGTTCCAGGACCCCGGGGACAGCTCCAGCCTCCCCGGGCTGGCTCCCACTTGCCCGGGCAGGGTTCCAGGACCACGGGGACAGCTCCAGCCTCCCCGGGCTGGCTCCCACTTGCCCGGGGACAGCTCCAGCCTCCCCGGGCTGGCTCCCACTTGCCCCGGCTTGGGTTCCACGGCCCCGGGCTGGCTCCCACCACCCAGGCCTCTGCTCCCACTGCCCCGGCTTGGGTTCCACGGCCCCGGGGACAGCTCCAGCCTTTGCCCCGGCTTGGGTTCCACGGCCCCGGGCTGGCTCCCACCACCCAGGCCTCTGCTCCCACTGCCCCGGCTTGGGTTCCACGGCCCCGGGGACAGCTCCCGTCTCACACCACCCAGGCCTCTGCTCCCACTGCCCCGGCTTGGGTTCCACGGCCCCGGCTTGGGTTCCACTGCCCCGGGGACAGTTCCCGCCTCCCACCACCCATGCCTCTGCTCCCACTGCCCCAGCTTGGGTTCCACGGCCCCGGGCTGGCTCCCACCACCCAGGCCTCTGCTCCCACTGCCCCGGCTTGGGTTCCACGGCCCCGGCTTGGGTTCCACAGCCCCGGGGACAGCTCCAGCCTCCCTGGGCTGGCTCCCACTTGCCCGGGCAGGGTTCCACGGCCCCGGGGACAGCTCCCGCCGCCCAGGCCTCTGCTCCCGCCTCCCACCACCCAGGCCTCTGCTCCCACTTGCCCGGGCAGGGTTCCACGGCCCCGGGCTGGCTCCCACCACCCAGGCCTCTGCTCCCACTGCCCCGGCTTGGGTTCCACGGCCCCGGCTTGGGTTCCACAGCCCCGGGGACAGCTCCAGCCTCCCTGGGCTGGCTCCCACTTGCCCGGGCAGGGTTCCACGGCCCCGGGCTGGCTCCCACCACCCAGGCCTCTGCTCCCACTGCCCCGGCTTGGGTTCCACAGCCCCGCGGACAGTTCCCGCCTCCCACCACCCAAGCCTCTGCTCCCACTGCCCCAGCTTGGGTTCCACGGCCCCGGGCTGGCTCCCACCACCCAGGCCTCTGCTCCCACTGCCCCGGCTTGGGTTCCACGGCCCCGGGCTGGCTCCCACCACCCATGCCTCTGCTCCCACTGCCCCAGCTTGGGTTCCACCGCCCCGGGCAAATTCCGACTATGGTCATGTTAGCTAACTCTGCCTATGGTCACGTTACTGAAACCTGGCTATGGTCATGTTGGCCGATTCCGCCTATGGTCACGTTACAGAAACCTGGCTATGGTCATGTTGGCCGACTCCACCTATGGTCACGTTACTGAATGGGGACCCAGGCTATTGCTCCCACTTGCCCGGGCAGGGTTCCAGGACCACGGGGACAGCTCCAGCCTCCCCGGGCTGGCTCCCACTTGCCCGGGCAGGGTTCCAGGACCCCGGGGACAGCTCCAGCCTCCCCGGGCTGGCTCCCACTTGCCCGGGCAGGGTTCCAGGACCACGGGGACAGCTCCAGCCTCCCCGGGCTGGCTCCCACTTGCCCGGGCAGGGTTCCAGGACCCCGGGGACAGCTCCAGCCTCCCCGGGCTGGCTCCCACTTGCCCCGGCTTGGGTTCCACGGCCCCGGGCTGGCTCCCACCACCCAGGCCTCTGCTCCCACTGCCCCGGCTTGGGTTCCACGGCCCCGGGGACAGCTCCAGCCTTTGCCCCAGCTTGGGTTCCACGGCCCCGGGCTGGCTCCCACCACCCAGGCCTCTGCTCCCACTGCCCCGGCTTGGGTTCCACGGCCCCGGGGACAGCTCCCGTCTCACACCACCCAGGCCTCTGCTCCCACTGCCCCGGCTTGGGTTCCACGGCCCCGGCTTGGGTTCCACTGCCCCGGGGACAGTTCCCGCCTCCCACCACCCATGCCTCTGCTCCCACTGCCCCAGCTTGGGTTCCACGGCCCCGGGCTGGCTCCCACCACCCAGGCCTCTGCTCCCACTGCCCCGGCTTGGGTTCCACGGCCCCGGCTTGGGTTCCACAGCCCCGGGGACAGCTCCAGCCTCCCTGGGCTGGCTCCCACTTGCCCGGGCAGGGTTCCACAGCCCCGCGTACAGTTCCCGCCTCCCACCACCCAAGCCTCTGCTCCCACTGCCCCAGCTTGGGTTCCACGGCCCCGGGCTGGCTCCCACCACCCAGGCCTCTGCTCCCACTGCCCCGGCTTGGGTTCCACGGCCCCGGCTTGGGTTCCACAGCCCCGGGGACAGCTCCAGCCTCCCTGGGCTGGCTCCCACTTGCCCGGGCAGGGTTCCACGGCCCCGGGGACAGCTCCCGCCGCCCAGGCCTCTGCTCCCGCCTCCCACCACCCAGGCCTCTGCTCCCACTTGCCCGGGCAGGGTTCCACGGCCCCGGGCTGGCTCCCACCACCCAGGCCTCTGCTCCCACTGCCCCGGCTTGGGTTCCACAGCCCCGCGGACAGTTCCCGCCTCCCACCACCCAAGCCTCTGCTCCCACTGCCCCAGCTTGGGTTCCACGGCCCCGGGCTGGCTCCCACCACCCAGGCCTCTGCTCCCACTGCCCCGGCTTGGGTTCCACGGCCCCGGGCTGGCTCCCACCACCCATGCCTCTGCTCCCACTGCCCCAGCTTGGGTTCCACCGCCCCGGGCAAATTCCGACTATGGTCATGTTAGCTAACTCTGCCTATGGTCACGTTACTGAAACCTGGCTATGGTCATGTTGGCCGATTCCGCCTATGGTCACGTTACAGAAACCTGGCTATGGTCATGTTGGCCGACTCCACCTATGGTCACGTTACTGAATGGGGACCCAGGCTATTGCTCCCACTTGCCCGGGCAGGGTTCCAGGACCACGGGGACAGCTCCAGCCTCCCCGGGCTGGCTCCCACTTGCCCGGGCAGGGTTCCAGGACCCCGGGGACAGCTCCAGCCTCCCCGGGCTGGCTCCCACTTGCCCGGGCAGGGTTCCAGGACCACGGGGACAGCTCCAGCCTCCCCGGGCTGGCTCCCACTTGCCCGGGGACAGCTCCAGCCTCCCCGGGCTGGCTCCCACTTGCCCCGGCTTGGGTTCCACGGCCCCGGGCTGGCTCCCACCACCCAGGCCTCTGCTCCCACTGCCCCGGCTTGGGTTCCACGGCCCCGGGGACAGCTCCAGCCTTTGCCCCGGCTTGGGTTCCACGGCCCCGGGCTGGCTCCCACCACCCAGGCCTCTGCTCCCACTGCCCCGGCTTGGGTTCCACGGCCCCGGGGACAGCTCCCGTCTCACACCACCCAGGCCTCTGCTCCCACTGCCCCGGCTTGGGTTCCACGGCCCCGGCTTGGGTTCCACTGCCCCGGGGACAGTTCCCGCCTCCCACCACCCATGCCTCTGCTCCCACTGCCCCAGCTTGGGTTCCACGGCCCCGGGCTGGCTCCCACCACCCAGGCCTCTGCTCCCACTGCCCCGGCTTGGGTTCCACGGCCCCGGCTTGGGTTCCACAGCCCCGGGGACAGCTCCAGCCTCCCTGGGCTGGCTCCCACTTGCCCGGGCAGGGTTCCACAGCCCCGCGGACAGTTCCCGCCTCCCACCACCCAAGCCTCTGCTCCCACTGCCCCAGCTTGGGTTCCACGGCCCCGGGCTGGCTCCCACCACCCAGGCCTCTGCTCCCACTGCCCCGGCTTGGGTTCCACGGCCCCGGCTTGGGTTCCACAGCCCCGGGGACAGCTCCAGCCTCCCTGGGCTGGCTCCCACTTGCCCGGGCAGGGTTCCACGGCCCCGGGCTGGCTCCCACCACCCAGGCCTCTGCTCCCACTGCCCCGGCTTGGGTTCCACAGCCCCGCGGACAGTTCCCGCCTCCCACCACCCAAGCCTCTGCTCCCACTGCCCCAGCTTGGGTTCCACGGCCCCGGGCTGGCTCCCACCACCCAGGCCTCTGCTCCCACTGCCCCGGCTTGGGTTCCACAGCCCCGGGGACAGCTCCAGCCTCCCTGGGCTGGCTCCCACTTGCCCGGGCAGGGTTCCACGGCCCCGGGGACAGCTCCCGCCGCCCAGGCCTCTGCTCCCGCCTCCCACCACCCAGGCCTCTGCTCCCACTTGCCCGGGCAGGGTTCCACGGCCCCGGGCTGGCTCCCACCACCCAGGCCTCTGCTCCCACTGCCCCGGCTTGGGTTCCACAGCCCCGCGGACAGTTCCCGCCTCCCACCACCCAAGCCTCTGCTCCCACTGCCCCAGCTTGGGTTCCACGGCCCCGGGCTGGCTCCCACCACCCAGGCCTCTGCTCCCACTGCCCCGGCTTGGGTTCCACGGCCCCGGGCTGGCTCCCACCACCCATGCCTCTGCTCCCACTGCCCCAGCTTGGGTTCCACCGCCCCGGGCAAATTCCGACTATGGTCATGTTAGCTAACTCTGCCTATGGTCACGTTACTGAAACCTGGCTATGGTCATGTTGGCCGATTCCGCCTATGGTCACGTTACAGAAACCTGGCTATGGTCATGTTGGCCGACTCCACCTATGGTCACGTTACTGAATGGGGACCCAGGCTATTGCTCCCACTAGCCCGGGCAGGGTTCCAGGACCACGGGGACAGCTCCAGCCTCCCCGGGCTGGCTCCCACTTGCCCGGGCAGGGTTCCAGGACCCCGGGGACAGCTCCAGCCTCCCCGGGCTGGCTCCCACTTGCCCGGGCAGGGTTCCAGGACCACGGGGACAGCTCCAGCCTCCCCGGGCTGGCTCCCACTTGCCCGGGCAGGGTTCCAGGACCCCGGGGACAGCTCCAGCCTCCCCGGGCTGGCTCCCACTTGCCCCGGCTTGGGTTCCACGGCCCCGGGCTGGCTCCCACCACCCAGGCCTCTGCTCCCACTGCCCCGGCTTGGGTTCCACGGCCCCGGGGACAGCTCCAGCCTTTGCCCCGGCTTGGGTTCCACGGCCCCGGGCTGGCTCCCACCACCCAGGCCTCTGCTCCCACTGCCCCGGCTTGGGTTCCACGGCCCCGGGGACAGCTCCCGTCTCACACCACCCAGGCCTCTGCTCCCACTGCCCCGGCTTGGGTTCCACGGCCCCGGCTTGGGTTCCACTGCCCCGGGGACAGTTCCCGCCTCCCACCACCCATGCCTCTGCTCCCACTGCCCCAGCTTGGGTTCCACGGCCCCGGGCTGGCTCCCACCACCCAGGCCTCTGCTCCCACTGCCCCGGCTTGGGTTCCACAGCCCCGCGGACAGTTCCCGCCTCCCACCACCCAAGCCTCTGCTCCCACTGCCCCAGCTTGGGTTCCACGGCCCCGGGCTGGCTCCCACCACCCAGGCCTCTGCTCCCACTGCCCCGGCTTGGGTTCCACGGCCCCGGCTTGGGTTCCACAGCCCCGGGGACAGCTCCAGCCTCCCTGGGCTGGCTCCCACTTGCCCGGGCAGGGTTCCACGGCCCCGGGGACAGCTCCCGCCGCCCAGGCCTCTGCTCCCGCCTCCCACCACCCAGGCCTCTGCTCCCACTTGCCCGGGCAGGGTTCCACGGCCCCGGGCTGGCTCCCACCACCCAGGCCTCTGCTCCCACTGCCCCGGCTTGGGTTCCACGGCCCCGGCTTGGGTTCCACAGCCCCGGGGACAGCTCCAGCCTCCCTGGGCTGGCTCCCACTTGCCCGGGCAGGGTTCAACGGCCCCGGGGACAGCTCCCGCCGCCCAGGCCTCTGCTCCCGCCTCCCACCACCCAGGCCTCTGCTCCCACTTGCCCGGGCAGGGTTCCACGGCCCCGGGCTGGCTCCCACCACCCATGCCTCTGCTCCCACTGCCCCAGCTTGGGTTCCACCGCCCCGGGCAAATTCCGACTATGGTCATGTTAGCTAACTCTGCCTATGGTCACGTTACTGAAACCTGGCTATGGTCATGTTGGCCGATTCCGCCTATGGTCACGTTACAGAAACCTGGCTATGGTCATGTTGGCCGACTCCACCTATGGTCACGTTACTGAATGGGGACCGAGGCTATTGCTCCCACTTGCCCGGGCAGGGTTCCAGGACCACGGGGACAGCTCCAGCCTCCCCGGGCTGGCTCCCACTTGCCCGGGCAGGGTTCCAGGACCCCGGGGACAGCTCCAGCCTCCCCGGGCTGGCTCCCACTTGCCCGGGCAGGGTTCCAGGACCACGGGGACAGCTCCAGCCTCCCCGGGCTGGCTCCCACTTGCCCGGGGACAGCTCCAGCCTCCCCGGGCTGGCTCCCACTTGCCCCGGCTTGGGTTCCACGGCCCCGGGCTGGCTCCCACCACCCAGGCCTCTGCTCCCACTGCCCCGGCTTGGGTTCCACGGCCCCGGGGACAGCTCCAGCCTTTGCCCCGGCTTGGGTTCCACGGCCCCGGGCTGTCTCCCACCACCCAGGCCTCTGCTCCCACTGCCCCGGCTTGGGTTCCACGGCCCCGGGGACAGCTCCCGTCTCACACCACCCAGGCCTCTGCTCCCACTGCCCCGGCTTGGGTTCCACGGCCCCGGCTTGGGTTCCACTGCCCCGGGGACAGTTCCCGCCTCCCACCACCCATGCCTCTGCTCCCACTGCCCCAGCTTGGGTTCCACGGCCCCGGGCTGGCTCCCACCACCCAGGCCTCTGCTCCCACTGCCCCGGCTTGGGTTCCACGGCCCCGGCTTGGGTTCCACAGCCCCGGGGACAGCTCCAGTCTCCCTGGGCTGGCTCCCACTTGCCCGGGCAGGGTTCCACGGCCCCGGGGACAGCTCCCGCCGCCCAGGCCTCTGCTCCCGCCTCCCACCACCCAGGCCTCTGCTCCCACTTGCCCGGGCAGGGTTCCACGGCCCCGGGCTGGCTCCCACCACCCAGGCCTCTGCTCCCACTGCCCCGGCTTGGGTTCCACGGCCCCGGCTTGGGTTCCACAGCCCCGGGGACAGCTCCAGCCTCCCTGGGCTGGCTCCCACTTGCCCGGGCAGGGTTCCACGGCCCCGGGCTGGCTCCCACCACCCAGGCCTCTGCTCCCACTGCCCCGGCTTGGGTTCCACAGCCCCGCGGACAGTTCCCGCCTCCCACCACCCAAGCCTCTGCTCCCACTGCCCCAGCTTGGGTTCCACGGCCCCGGGCTGGCTCCCACCACCCAGGCCTCTGCTCCCACTGCCCCGGCTTGGGTTCCACGGCCCCGGGCTGGCTCCCACCACCCATGCCTCTGCTCCCACTGCCCCAGCTTGGGTTCCACCGCCCCGGGCAAATTCCGACTATGGTCATGTTAGCTAACTCTGCCTATGGTCACGTTACTGAAACCTGGCTATGGTCATGTTGGCCGATTCCGCCTATGGTCACGTTACAGAAACCTGGCTATGGTCATGTTGGCCGACTCCACCTATGGTCACGTTACTGAATGGGGACCCAGGCTATTGCTCCCACTTGCCCGGGCAGGGTTCCAGGACCACGGGGACAGCTCCAGCCTCCCCGGGCTGGCTCCCACTTGCCCGGGCAGGGTTCCAGGACCCCGGGGACAGCTCCAGCCTCCCCGGGCTGGCTCCCACTTGCCCGGGCAGGGTTCCAGGACCACGGGGACAGCTCCAGCCTCCCCGGGCTGGCTCCCACTTGCCCGGGCAGTTTTCCAGGACCCCGGGGACAGCTCCAGCCTCCCCGGGCTGGCTCCCACTTGCCCCGGCTTGGGTTCCACGGCCCCGGGCTGGCTCCCACCACCCAGGCCTCTGCTCCCACTGCCCCGGCTTGGGTTCCACGGCCCCGGGGACAGCTCCAGCCTTTGCCCCGGCTTGGGTTCCACGGCCCCGGGCTGGCTCCCACCACCCAGGCCTCTGCTCCCACTGCCCCGGCTTGGGTTCCACGGCCCCGGGGACAGCTCCCGTCTCACACCACCCAGGCCTCTGCTCCCACTGCCCCGGCTTGGGTTCCACGGCCCCGGCTTGGGTTCCACTGCCCCGGGGACAGTTCCCGCCTCCCACCACCCATGCCTCTGCTCCCACTGCCCCAGCTTGGGTTCCACGGCCCCGGGCTGGCTCCCACCACCCAGGCCTCTGCTCCCACTGCCCCGGCTTGGGTTCCACGGCCCCGGCTTGGGTTCCACAGCCCCGGGGACAGCTCCAGCCTCCCTGGGCTGGCTCCCACTTGCCCGGGCAGGGTTCCACAGCCCCGCGGACAGTTCCCGCCTCCCACCACCCAAGCCTCTGCTCCCACTGCCCCAGCTTGGGTTCCACGGCCCCGGGCTGGCTCCCACCACCCAGGCCTCTGCTCCCACTGCCCCGGCTTGGGTTCCACGGCCCCGGCTTGGGTTCCACAGCCCCGGGGACAGCTCCAGCCTCCCTGGGCTGGCTCCCAGTTGCCCGGGCAGGGTTCCACGGCCCCGGGCTGGCTCCCACCACCCAGGCCTCTGCTCCCACTGCCCCGGCTTGGGTTCCACAGCCCCGCGGACAGTTCCCGCCTCCCACCACCCAAGCCTCTGCTCCCACTGCCCCAGCTTGGGTTCCACGGCCCCGGGCTGGCTCCCACCACCCAGGCCTCTGCTCCCACTGCCCCGGCTTGGGTTCCACAGCCCCGGGGACAGCTCCAGCCTCCCTGGGCTGGCTCCCACTTGCCCGGGCAGGGTTCCACGGCCCCGGGGACAGCTCCCGCCGCCCAGGCCTCTGCTCCCGCCTCCCACCACCCAGGCCTCTGCTCCCACTTGCCCGGGCAGGGTTCCACGGCCCCGGGCTGGCTCCCACCACCCAGGCCTCTGCTCCCACTGCCCCGGCTTGGGTTCCACAGCCCCGCGGACAGTTCCCGCCTCCCACCACCCAAGCCTCTGCTCCCACTGCCCCAGCTTGGGTTCCACGGCCCCGGGCTGGCTCCCACCACCCAGGCCTCTGCTCCCACTGCCCCGGCTTGGGTTCCACGGCCCCGGGCTGGCTCCCACCACCCATGCCTCTGCTCCCACTGCCCCAGCTTGGGTTCCACCGCCCCGGGCAAATTCCGACTATGGTCATGTTAGCTAACTCTGCCTATGGTCACGTTACTGAAACCTGGCTATGGTCATGTTGGCCGATTCCGCCTATGGTCACGTTACAGAAACCTGGCTATGGTCATGTTGGCCGACTCCACCTATGGTCACGTTACTGAATGGGGACCCAGGCTATTGCTCCCACTAGCCCGGGCAGGGTTCCAGGACCACGGGGACAGCTCCAGCCTCCCCGGGCTGGCTCCCACTTGCCCGGGCAGGGTTCCAGGACCCCGGGGACAGCTCCAGCCTCCCCGGGCTGGCTCCCACTTGCCCGGGCAGGGTTCCAGGACCACGGGGACAGCTCCAGCCTCCCCGGGCTGGCTCCCACTTGCCCGGGCAGGGTTCCAGGACCCCGGGGACAGCTCCAGCCTCCCCGGGCTGGCTCCCACTTGCCCCGGCTTGGGTTCCACGGCCCCGGGCTGGCTCCCACCACCCAGGCCTCTGCTCCCACTGCCCCGGCTTGGGTTCCACGGCCCCGGGGACAGCTCCAGCCTTTGCCCCGGCTTGGGTTCCACGGCCCCGGGCTGGCTCCCACCACCCAGGCCTCTGCTCCCACTGCCCCGGCTTGGGTTCCACGGCCCCGGGGACAGCTCCCGTCTCACACCACCCAGGCCTCTGCTCCCACTGCCCCGGCTTGGGTTCCACGGCCCCGGCTTGGGTTCCACTGCCCCGGGGACAGTTCCCGCCTCCCACCACCCATGCCTCTGCTCCCACTGCCCCAGCTTGGGTTCCACGGCCCCGGGCTGGCTCCCACCACCCAGGCCTCTGCTCCCACTGCCCCGGCTTGGGTTCCACAGCCCCGCGGACAGTTCCCGCCTCCCACCACCCAAGCCTCTGCTCCCACTGCCCCAGCTTGGGTTCCACGGCCCCGGGCTGGCTCCCACCACCCAGGCCTCTGCTCCCACTGCCCCAGCTTGGGTTCCACGGCCCCGGCTTGGGTTCCACAGCCCCGGGGACAGCTCCAGCCTCCCTGGGCTGGCTCCCACTTGCCCGGGCAGGGTTCCACGGCCCCGGGGACTGCTCCCGCCGCCCAGGCCTCTGCTCCCGCCTCCCACCACCCAGGCCTCTGCTCCCACTTGCCCGGGCAGGGTTCCACGGCCCCGGGCTGGCTCCCACCACCCAGGCCTCTGCTCCCACTGCCCCGGCTTGGGTTCCACGGCCCCGGCTTGGGTTCCACAGCCCCGGGGACAGCTCCAGCCTCCCTGGGCTGGCTCCCACTTGCCCGGGCAGGGTTCCACGGCCCCGGGGACAGCTCCCGCCGCCCAGGCCTCTGCTCCCGCCTCCCACCACCCAGGCCTCTGCTTCCACTTGCCCGGGCAGGGTTCCACGGCCCCGGGCTGGCTCCCACCACCCATGCCTCTGCTCCCACTGCCCCAGCTTGGGTTCCACCGCCCCGGGCAAATTCCGACTATGGTCATGTTAGCTAACTCTGCCTATGGTCACGTTACTGAAACCTGGCTTTGGTCATGTTGGCCGATTCCGCCTATGGTCACGTTACAGAAACCTGGCTATGGTCATGTTGGCCGACTCCACCTATGGTCACGTTACTGAATGGGGACCCAGGCTATTGCTCCCACTTGCCCGGGCAGGGTTCCAGGACCACGGGGACAGCTCCAGCCTCCCCGGGCTGGCTCCCACTTGCCCGGGCAGGGTTCCAGGACCCCGGGGACAGCTCCAGCCTCCCCGGGCTGGCTCCCACTTGCCCGGGCAGGGTTCCAGGACCACGGGGACAGCTCCAGCCTCCCCGGGCTGGCTCCCACTTGCCCGGGGACAGCTCCAGCCTCCCCGGGCTGGCTCCCACTTGCCCCGGCTTGGGTTCCACGGCCCCGGGCTGGCTCCCACCACCCAGGCCTCTGCTCCCACTGCCCCGGCTTGGGTTCCACGGCCCCGGGGACAGCTCCAGCCTTTGCCCCGGCTTGGGTTCCACGGCCCCGGGCTGGCTCCCACCACCCAGGCCTCTGCTCCCACTGCCCCGGCTTGGGTTCCACGGCCCCGGGGACAGCTCCCGTCTCACACCACCCAGGCCTCTGCTCCCACTGCCCCGGCTTGGGTTCCACGGCCCCGGCTTGGGTTCCACTGCCCCGGGGACAGTTCCCGCCTCCCACCACCCATGCCTCTGCTCCCACTGCCCCAGCTTGGGTTCCACGGCCCCGGGCTGGCTCCCACCACCCAGGCCTCTGCTCCCACTGCCCCGGCTTGGGTTCCACGGCCCCGGCTTGGGTTCCACAGCCCCGGGGACAGCTCCAGCCTCCCTGGGCTGGCTCCCACTTGCCCGGGCAGGGTTCCACGGCCTCGGGGACAGCTCCCGCCGCCCAGGCCTCTGCTCCCGCCTCCCACCACCCAGGCCTCTGCTCCCACTTGCCCGGGCAGGGTTCCACGGCCCCGGGCTGGCTCCCACCACCCAGGCCTCTGCTCCCACTGCCCCGGCTTGGGTTCCACGGCCCCGGCTTGGGTTCCACAGCCCCGGGGACAGCTCCAGCCTCCCTGGGCTGGCTCCCACTTGCCCGGGCAGGGTTCCACGGCCCCGGGCTGGCTCCCACCACCCAGGCCTCTGCTCCCACTGCCCCGGCTTGGGTTCCACAGCCCCGCGGACAGTTCCCGCCTCCCACCACCCAAGCCTCTGCTCCCACTGCCCCAGCTTGGGTTCCACGGCCCCGGGCTGGCTCCCACCACCCAGGCCTCTGCTCCCACTGCCCCGGCTTGGGTTCCACGGCCCCGGGCTGGCTCCCACCACCCATGCCTCTGCTCCCACTGCCCCAGCTTGGGTTCCACCGCCCCGGGCAAATTCCGACTATGGTCATGTTAGCTAACTCTGCCTATGGTCACGTTACTGAAACCTGGCTATGGTCATGTTGGCCGATTCCGCCTATGGTCACGTTACAGAAACCTTGCTATGGTCATGTTGGCCGACTCCACCTATGGTCACGTTACTGAATGGGGACCCAGGCTATTGCTCCCACTTGCCCGGGCAGGGTTCCAGGACCACGGGGACAGCTCCAGCCTCCCCGGGCTGGCTCCCACTTGCCCGGGCAGGGTTCCAGGACCCCGGGGACAGCTCCAGCCTCCCCGGGCTGGCTCCCACTTGCCCGGGCAGGGTTCCAGGACCACGGGGACAGCTCCAGCCTCCCCGGGCTGGCTCCCACTTGCCCGGGCAGGGTTCCAGGACCCCGGGGACAGCTCCAGCCTCCCCGGGCTGGCTCCCACTTGCCCCGGCTTGGGTTCCACGGCCCCGGGCTGGCTCCCACCACCCAGGCCTCTGCTCCCACTGCCCCGGCTTGGGTTCCACGGCCCCGGGGACAGCTCCAGCCTTTGCCCCGGCTTGGGTTCCACGGCCCCGGGCTGGCTCCCACCACCCAGGCCTCTGCTCCCACTGCCCCGGCTTGGGTTCCACGGCCCCGGGGACAGCTCCCGTCTCACACCACCCAGGCCTCTGCTCCCACTGCCCCGGCTTGGGTTCCACGGCCCCGGCTTGGGTTCCACTGCCCCGGGGACAGTTCCCGCCTCCCACCACCCATGCCTCTGCTCCCACTGCCCCAGCTTGGGTTCCACGGCCCCGGGCTGGCTCCCACCACCCAGGCCTCTGCTCCCAGTGCCCCGGCTTGGGTTCCACGGCCCCGGCTTGGGTTCCACAGCCCCGGGGACAGCTCCAGCCTCCCTGGGCTGGCACCCACTTGCCCGGGCAGGGTTCCACAGCCCCGCGGACAGTTCCCGCCTCCCACCACCCAAGCCTCTGCTCCCACTGCCCCAGCTTGGGTTCCACGGCCCCGGGCTGGCTCCCACCACCCAGGCCTCTGCTCCCACTGCCCCGGCTTGGGTTCCACGGCCCCGGCTTGGGTTCCACAGCCCCGGGGACAGCTCCAGCCTCCCTGGGCTGGCTCCCACTTGCCCGGGCAGGGTTCCACGGCCCCGGGCTGGCTCCCACCACCCAGGCCTCTGCTCCCACTGCCCCGGCTTGGGTTCCACAGCCCCGCGGACAGTTCCCGCCTCCCACCACCCAAGCCTCTGCTCCCACTGCCCCAGCTTGGGTTCCACGGCCCCGGGCTGGCTCCCACCACCCAGGCCTCTGCTCCCACTGCCCCGGCTTGGGTTCCACAGCCCCGGGGACAGCTCCAGCCTCCCTGGGCTGGCTCCCACTTGCCCGGGCAGGGTTCCACGGCCCCGGGGACAGCTCCCGCCGCCCAGGCCTCTGCTCCCGCCTCCCACCACCCAGGCCTCTGCTCCCACTTGCCCGGGCAGGGTTCCACGGCCCCGGGCTGGCTCCCACCACCCAGGCCTCTGCTCCCACTGCCCCGGCTTGGGTTCCACAGCCCCGCGGACAGTTCCCGCCTCCCACCACCCAAGCCTCTGCTCCCACTGCCCCAGCTTGGGTTCCACGGCCCCGGGCTGGCTCCCACCACCCAGGCCTCTGCTCCCACTGCCCCGGCTTGGGTTCCACGGCCCCGGGCTGGCTCCCACCACCCATGCCTCTGCTCCCACTGCCCCAGCTTGGGTTCCACCGCCCCGGGCAAATTCCGACTATGGTCATGTTAGCTAACTCTGCCTATGGTCACGTTACTGAAACCTGGCTATGGTCATGTTGGCCGATTCCGCCTATGGTCACGTTACAGAAACCTGGCTATGGTCATGTTGGCCGACTCCACCTATGGTCACGTTACTGAATGGGGACCCAGGCTATTGCTCCCACTAGCCCGGGCAGGGTTCCAGGACCACGGGGACAGCTCCAGCCTCCCCGGGCTGGCTCCCACTTGCCCGGGCAGGGTTCCAGGACCCCGGGGACAGCTCCAGCCTCCCCGGGCTGGCTCCCACTTGCCCGGGCAGGGTTCCAGGACCACGGGGACAGCTCCAGCCTCCCCGGGCTGGCTCCCACTTGCCCGGGCAGGGTTCCAGGACCCCGGGGACAGCTCCAGCCTCCCCGGGCTGGCTCCCACTTGCCCCGGCTTGGGTTCCACGGCCCCGGGCTGGCTCCCACCACCCAGGCCTCTGCTCCCACTGCCCCGGCTTGGGTTCCACGGCCCCGGGGACAGCTCCAGCCTTTGCCCCGGCTTGGGTTCCACGGCCCCGGGCTGGCTCCCACCACCCAGGCCTCTGCTCCCACTGCCCCGGCTTGGGTTCCACGGCCCCGGGGACAGCTCCCGTCTCACACCACCCAGGCCTCTGCTCCCACTGCCCCGGCTTGGGTTCCACGGCCCCGGCTTGGGTTCCACTGCCCCGGGGACAGTTCCCGCCTCCCACCACCCATGCCTCTGCTCCCACTGCCCCAGCTTGGGTTCCACGGCCCCGGGCTGGCTCCCACCACCCAGGCCTCTGCTCCCACTGCCCCGGCTTGGGTTCCACAGCCCCGCGGACAGTTCCCGCCTCCCACCACCCAAGCCTCTGCTCCCACTGCCCCAGCTTGGGTTCCACGGCCCCGGGCTGGCTCCCACCACCCAGGCCTCTGCTCCCACTGCCCCAGCTTGGGTTCCACGGCCCCGGCTTGGGTTCCACAGCCCTGGGGACAGCTCCAGCCTCCCTGGGCTGGCTCCCACTTGCCCGGGCAGGGTTCCACGGCCCCGGGGACAGCTCCCGCCGCCCAGGCCTCTGCTCCCGCCTCCCACCACCCAGGCCTCTGCTCCCACTTGCCCGGGCAGGGTTCCACGGCCCCGGGCTGGCTCCCACCACCCAGGCCTCTGCTCCCACTGCCCCGGCTTGGGTTCCACGGCCCCGGCTTGGGTTCCACAGCCCCGGGGACAGCTCCAGCCTCCCTGGGCTGGCTCCCACTTGCCCGGGCAGGGTTCCACGGCCCCGGGGACAGCTCCCGCCGCCCAGGCCTCTGCTCCCGCCTCCCACCACCCAGGCCTCTGCTCCCACTTGCCCGGGCAGGGTTCCACGGCCCCGGGCTGGCTCCCACCACCCATGCCTCTGCTCCCACTGCCCCAGCTTGGGTTCCACCGCCCCGGGCAAATTCCGACTATGGTCATGTTAGCTAACTCTGCCTATGGTCACGTTACTGAAACCTGGCTATGGTCATGTTGGCCGATTCCGCCTATGGTCACGTTACAGAAACCTTGCTATGGTCATGTTGGCCGACTCCACCTATGGTCACGTTACTGAATGGGGACCCAGGCTATTGCTCCCACTTGCCCGGGCAGGGTTCCAGGACCACGGGGACAGCTCCAGCCTCCCCGGGCTGGCTCCCACTTGCCCGGGCAGGGTTCCAGGACCCCGGGGACAGCTCCAGCCTCCCCGGGCTGGCTCCCACTTGCCCGGGCAGGGTTCCAGGACCACGGGGACAGCTCCAGCCTCCCCGGGCTGGCTCCCACTTGCCCGGGGACAGCTCCAGCCTCCCCGGGCTGGCTCCCACTTGCCCCGGCTTGGGTTCCACGGCCCCGGGCTGGCTCCCACCACCCAGGCCTCTGCTCCCACTGCCCCGGCTTGGGTTCCACGGCCCCGGGGACAGCTCCAGCCTTTGCCCCGGCTTGGGTTCCACGGCCCCGGGCTGGCTCCCACCACCCAGGCCTCTGCTCCCACTGCCCCGGCTTGGGTTCCACGGCCCCGGGGACAGCTCCCGTCTCACACCACCCAGGCCTCTGCTCCCACTGCCCCGGCTTGGGTTCCACGGCCCCGGCTTGGGTTCCACTGCCCCGGGGACAGTTCCCGCCTCCCACCACCCATGCCTCTGCTCCCACTGCCCCAGCTTGGGTTCCACGGCCCCGGGCTGGCTCCCACCACCCAGGCCTCTGCTCCCACTGCCCCGGCTTGGGTTCCACGGCCCCGGCTTGGGTTCCACAGCCCCGGGGACAGCTCCAGCCTCCCTGGGCTGGCTCCCACTTGCCCGGGCAGGGTTCCACGGCCCCGGGGACAGCTCCCGCCGCCCAGGCCTCTGCTCCCGCCTCCCACCACCCAGGCCTCTGCTCCCACTTGCCCGGGCAGGGTTCCACGGCCCCGGGCTGGCTCCCACCACCCAGGCCTCTGCTCCCACTGCCCCGGCTTGGGTTCCACGGCCCCGGCTTGGGTTCCACAGCCCCGGGGACAGCTCCAGCCTCCCTGGGCTGGCTCCCACTTGCCCGGGCAGGGTTCCACGGCCCCGGGCTGGCTCCCACCACCCAGGCCTCTGCTCCCACTGCCCCGGCTTGGGTTCCACAGCCCCGCGGACAGTTCCCGCCTCCCACCACCCAAGCCTCTGCTCCCACTGCCCCAGCTTGGGTTCCACGGCCCCGGGCTGGCTCCCACCACCCAGGCCTCTGCTCCCACTGCCCCGGCTTGGGTTCCACGGCCCCGGGCTGGCTCCCACCACCCATGCCTCTGCTCCCACTGCCCCAGCTTGGGTTCCACCGCCCCGGGCAAATTCCGACTATGGTCATGTTAGCTAACTCTGCCTATGGTCACGTTACTGAAACCTGGCTATGGTCATGTTGGCCGATTCCGCCTATGGTCACGTTACAGAAACCTGGCTATGGTCATGTTGGCCGACTCCACCTATGGTCACGTTACTGAATGGGGACCCAGGCTATTGCTCCCACTTGCCCGGGCAGGGTTCCAGGACCACGGGGACAGCTCCAGCCTCCCCGGGCTGGCTCCCACTTGCCCGGGCAGGGTTCCAGGACCCCGGGGACAGCTCCAGCCTCCCCGGGCTGGCTCCCACTTGCCCGGGCAGGGTTCCAGGACCACGGGGACAGCTCCAGCCTCCCCGGGATGGCTCCCACTTGCCCGGGCAGGGTTCCAGGACCCCGGGGACAGCTCCAGCCTCCCCGGGCTGGCTCCCACTTGCCCCGGCTTGGGTTCCACGGCCCCGGGCTGGCTCCCACCACCCAGGCCTCTGCTCCCACTGCCCCGGCTTGGGTTCCACGGCCCCGGGGACAGCTCCAGCCTTTGCCCCGGCTTGGGTTCCACGGCCCCGGGCTGGCTCCCACCACCCAGGCCTCTGCTCCCACTGCCCCGGCTTGGGTTCCACGGCCCCGGGGACAGCTCCCGTCTCACACCACCCAGGCCTCTGCTCCCACTGCCCCGGCTTGGGTTCCACGGCCCCGGCTTGGGTTCCACTGCCCCGGGGACAGTTCCCGCCTCCCACCACCCATGCCTCTGCTCCCACTGCCCCAGCTTGGGTTCCACGGCCCCGGGCTGGCTCCCACCACCCAGGCCTCTGCTCCCACTGCCCCGGCTTGGGTTCCACGGCCCCGGCTTGGGTTCCACAGCCCCGGGGACAGCTCCAGCCTCCCTGGGCTGGCTCCCACTTGCCCGGGCAGGGTTCCACAGCCCCGCGGACAGTTCCCGCCTCCCACCACCCAAGCCTCTGCTCCCACTGCCCCAGCTTGGGTTCCACGGCCCCGGGCTGGCTCCCACCACCCAGGCCTCTGCTCCCACTGCCCCGGCTTGGGTTCCACGGCCCCGGCTTGGGTTCCACAGCCCCGGGGACAGCTCCAGCCTCCCTGGGCTGGCTCCCACTTGCCCGGGCAGGGTTCCACGGCCCCGGGCTGGCTCCCACCACCCAGGCCTCTGCTCCCACTGCCCCGGCTTGGGTTCCACAGCCCCGCGGACAGTTCCCGCCTCCCACCACCCAAGCCTCTGCTCCCACTGCCCCAGCTTGGGTTCCACGGCCCCGGGCTGGCTCCCACCACCCAGGCCTCTGCTCCCACTGCCCCGGCTTGGGTTCCACAGCCCCGGGGACAGCTCCAGCCTCCCTGGGCTGGCTCCCACTTGCCCGGGCAGGGTTCCACGGCCCCGGGGACAGCTCCCGCCGCCCAGGCCTCTGCTCCCGCCTCCCACCACCCAGGCCTCTGCTCCCACTTGCCCGGGCAGGGTTCCACGGCCCCGGGCTGGCTCCCACCACCCAGGCCTCTGCTCCCACTGCCCCGGCTTGGGTTCCACAGCCCCGCGGACAGTTCCCGCCTCCCACCACCCAAGCCTCTGCTCCCACTGCCCCAGCTTGGGTTCCACGGCCCCGGGCTGGCTCCCACCACCCAGGCCTCTGCTCCCACTGCCCCGGCTTGGGTTCCACGGCCCCGGGCTGGCTCCCACCACCCATGCCTCTGCTCCCACTGCCCCAGCTTGGGTTCCACCGCCCCGGGCAAATTCCGACTATGGTCATGTTAGCTAACTCTGCCTATGGTCACGTTACTGAAACCTGGCTATGGTCATGTTGGCCGATTCCGCCTATGGTCACGTTACAGAAACCTGGCTATGGTCATGTTGGCCGACTCCACCTATGGTCACGTTACTGAATGGGGACCCAGGCTATTGCTCCCACTAGCCCGGGCAGGGTTCCAGGACCACGGGGACAGCTCCAGCCTCCCCGGGCTGGCTCCCACTTGCCCGGGCAGGGTTCCAGGACCCCGGGGACAGCTCCAGCCTCCCCGGGCTGGCTCCCACTTGCCCGGGCAGGGTTCCAGGACCACGGGGACAGCTCCAGCCTCCCCGGGCTGGCTCCCACTTGCCCGGGCAGGGTTCCAGGACCCCGGGGACAGCTCCAGCCTCCCCGGGCTGGCTCCCACTTGCCCCGGCTTGGGTTCCACGGCCCCGGGCTGGCTCCCACCACCCAGGCCTCTGCTCCCACTGCCCCGGCTTGGGTTCCACGGCCCCGGGGACAGCTCCAGCCTTTGCCCCGGCTTGGGTTCCACGGCCCCGGGCTGGCTCCCACCACCCAGGCCTCTGCTCCCACTGCCCCGGCTTGGGTTCCACGGCCCCGGGGACAGCTCCCGTCTCACACCACCCAGGCCTCTGCTCCCACTGCCCCCGGCTTGGGTTCCACGGCCCCGGCTTGGGTTCCACTGCCCCGGGGACAGTTCCCCGCCTCCCACCACCCATGCCTCTGCTCCCACTGCCCCAGCTTGGGTTCCACGGCCCCGGGCTGGCTCCCACCACCCAGGCCTCTGCTCCCACTGCCCCGGCTTGGGTTCCACAGCCCCGCGGACAGTTCCCGCCTCCCACCACCCAAGCCTCTGCTCCCACTGCCCCAGCTTGGGTTCCACGGCCCCGGGCTGGCTCCCACCACCCAGGCCTCTGCTCCCACTGCCCCGGCTTGGGTTCCACGGCCCCGGCTTGGGTTCCACAGCCCCGGGGACAGCTCCAGCCTCCTGGGCTGGCTCCCACTTGCCCGGGCAGGGTTCCACGGCCCCGGGGACAGCTCCCGCCGCCCAGGCCTCTGCTCCCGCCTCCCACCACCCAGGCCTCTGCTCCCACTTGCCCGGGCAGGGTTCCACGGCCCCGGGCTGGCTCCCACCACCCAGGCCTCTGCTCCCACTGCCCCGGCTTGGGTTCCACGGCCCCGGCTTGGGTTCCACAGCCCCGGGGACAGCTCCAGCCTCCCTGGGCTGGCTCCCACTTGCCCGGGCAGGGTTCCACGGCCCCGGGGACAGCTCCCGCCGCCCAGGCCTCTGCTCCCGCCTCCCACCACCCAGGCCTCTGCTCCCACTTGCCCGGGCAGGGTTCCACGGCCCCGGGCTGGCTCCCACCACCCATGCCTCTGCTCCCACTGCCCCAGCTTGGGTTCCACCGCCCCGGGCAAATTCCGACTATGGTCATGTTAGCTAACTCTGCCTATGGTCACGTTACTGAAACCTGGCTATGGTCATGTTGGCCGATTCCGCCTATGGTCACGTTACAGAAACCTGGCTATGGTCATGTTGGCCGACTCCACCTATGGTCACGTTACTGAATGGGGACCCAGGCTATTGCTCCCACTTGCCCGGGCAGGGTTCCAGGACCACGGGGACAGCTCCAGCCTCCCCGGGCTGGCTCCCACTTGCCCGGGCAGGGTTCCAGGACCCCGGGGACAGCTCCAGCCTCCCCGGGCTGGCTCCCACTTGCCCGGGCAGGGTTCCAGGACCACGGGGACAGCTCCAGCCTCCCCGGGCTGGCTCCCACTTGCCCGGGGACAGCTCCAGCCTCCCCGGGCTGGCTCCCACTTGCCCCGGCTTGGGTTCCACGGCCCCGGGCTGGCTCCCACCACCCAGGCCTCTGCTCCCACTGCCCCGGCTTGGGTTCCACGGCCCCGGGGACAGCTCCAGCCTTTGCCCCGGCTTGGGTTCCACGGCCCCGGGCTGGCTCCCACCACCCAGGCCTCTGCTCCCACTGCCCCGGCTTGGGTTCCACGGCCCCGGGGACAGCTCCCGTCTCACACCACCCAGGCCTCTGCTCCCACTGCCCCGGCTTGGGTTCCACGGCCCCGGCTTGGGTTCCACTGCCCCGGGGACAGTTCCCGCCTCCCACCACCCATGCCTCTGCTCCCACTGCCCCAGCTTGGGTTCCACGGCCCCGGGCTGGCTCCCACCACCCAGGCCTCTGCTCCCACTGCCCCGGCTTGGGTTCCACAGCCCCGCGGACAGTTCCCGCCTCCCACCACCCAAGCCTCTGCTCCCACTGCCCCAGCTTGGGTTCCATGGCCCCGGGCTGGCTCCCACCACCCAGGCCTCTGCTCCCACTGCCCCGGCTTGGGTTCCACGGCCCCGGCTTGGGTTCCACAGCCCCGGGGACAGCTCCAGCCTCCCTGGGCTGGCTCCCACTTGCCCGGGCAGGGTTCCACGGCCCCGGGGACAGCTCCCGCCGCCCAGGCCTCTGCTCCCGCCTCCCACCACCCAGGCCTCTGCTCCCACTTGCCCGGGCAGGGTTCCACGGCCCCGGGCTGGCTCCCACCACCCAGGCCTCTGCTCCCACTGCCCCGGCTTGGGTTCCACGGCCCCGGCTTGGGTTCCACAGCCCCGGGGACAGCTCCAGCCTCCCTGGGCTGGCTCCCACTTGCCCGGGCAGGGTTCCACGGCCCCGGGGACAGCTCCCGCCGCCCAGGCCTCTGCTCCCGCCTCCCACCACCCAGGCCTCTGCTCCCACTTGCCCGGGCAGGGTTCCACGGCCCCGGGCTGGCTCCCACCACCCATGCCTCTGCTCCCACTGCCCCAGCTTGGGTTCCACCGCCCCGGGCAAATTCCGACTATGGTCATGTTAGCTAACTCTGCCTATGGTCACGTTACTGAAACCTGGCTATGGTCATGTTGGCCGATTCCGCCTATGGTCACGTTACAGAAACCTGGCTATGGTCATGTTGGCCGACTCCACCTATGGTCACGTTACTGAATGGGGACCCAGGCTATTGCTCCCACTTGCCCGGGCAGGGTTCCAGGACCACGGGGACAGCTCCAGCCTCCCCGGGCTGGCTCCCACTTGCCCGGGCAGGGTTCCAGGACCCCGGGGACAGCTCCAGCCTCCCCGGGCTGGCTCCCACTTGCCCGGGCAGGGTTCCAGGACCACGGGGACAGCTCCAGCCTCCCCGGGCTGGCTCCCACTTGCCCGGGGACAGCTCCAGCCTCCCCGGGCTGGCTCCCACTTGCCCCGGCTTGGGTTCCACGGCCCCGGGCTGGCTCCCACCACCCAGGCCTCTGCTCCCACTGCCCCGGCTTGGGTTCCACGGCCCCGGGGACAGCTCCAGCCTTTGCCCCGGCTTGGGTTCCACGGCCCCGGGCTGGCTCCCACCACCCAGGCCTCTGCTCCCACTGCCCCGGCTTGGGTTCCACGGCCCCGGGGACAGCTCCCGTCTCACACCACCCAGGCCTCTGCTCCCACTGCCCCGGCTTGGGTTCCACGGCCCCGGCTTGGGTTCCACTGCCCCGGGGACAGTTCCCGCCTCCCACCACCCATGCCTCTGCTCCCACTGCCCCAGCTTGGGTTCCACGGCCCCGGGCTGGCTCCCACCACCCAGGCCTCTGCTCCCACTGCCCCGGCTTGGGTTCCACGGCCCCGGCTTGGGTTCCACAGCCCCGGGGACAGCTCCAGCCTCCCTGGGCTGGCTCCCACTTGCCCGGGCAGGGTTCCACGGCCCCGGGCTGGCTCCCACCACCCAGGCCTCTGCTCCCACTGCCCCGGCGGTTCCACAGCCCCGCGGACAGTTCCCGCCTCCCACCACCCAAGCCTCTGCTCCCACTGCCCCAGCTTGGGTTCCACGGCCCCGGGCTGGCTCCCACCACCCAGGCCTCTGCTCCCACTGCCCCGGCTTGGGTTCCACGGCCCCGGGCTGGCTCCCACCACCCATGCCTCTGCTCCCACTGCCCCAGCTTGGGTTCCACCGCCCCGGGCAAATTCCGACTATGGTCATGTTAGCTAACTCTGCCTATGGTCACGTTACTGAAACCTGGCTATGGTCATGTTGGCCGATTCCGCCTATGGTCACGTACAGAAACCTGGCTATGGGTCATGTTGGCCGACTCCACCTATGGTCACGTTACTGAATGGGGACCCAGGCTATTGCTCCCACTTGCCCGGGCAGGGTTCCAGGACCACGGGACAGCTCCAGCCTCCCCGGGCTGGCTCCCACTTGCCCGGGCAGGGTTCCAGGACCCCGGGGACAGCTCCAGCCTCCCCGGGCTGGCTCCCACTTGCCCGGGCAGGGTTCCAGGACCACGGGGACAGCTCCAGCCTCCCCGGGCTGGCTCCCACTTGCCCGGGCAGGGTTCCAGGACCCCGGGGACAGCTCCAGCCTCCCCGGGCTGGCTCCCACTTGCCCCGGCTTGGGTTCCACGGCCCCGGGCTGGCTCCCACCACCCAGGCCTCTGCTCCCACTGCCCCGGCTTGGGTTCCACGGCCCGGGGACAGCTCCAGCCTTTGCCCCGGCTTGGGTTCCACGGCCCCCGGGCTGGCTCCCACCACCCAGGCCTCTGCTCCCACTGCCCCGGCTTGGGTTCCACGGCCCCGGGGACAGCTCCCGTCTCACACCACCCAGGCCTCTGCTCCCACTGCCCCGGCTTGGGTTCCACGGCCCCGGCTTGGGTTCCACTGCCCCGGGGACAGTTCCCGCCTCCCACCACCCATGCCTCTGCTCCCACTGCCCCAGCTTGGGTTCCACGGCCCCGGGCTGGCTCCCACCACCCAGGCCTCTGCTCCCACTGCCCCGGCTTGGGTTCCACGGCCCCGGCTTGGGTTCCACAGCCCCGGGGACAGCTCCAGCCTCCCTGGGCTGGCTCCCACTTGCCCGGGCAGGGTTCCACAGCCCCGCGGACAGTTCCCGCCTCCCACCACCCAAGCCTCTGCTCCCACTGCCCCAGCTTGGGTTCCACGGCCCCGGGCTGGCTCCCACCACCCAGGCCTCTGCTCCCACTGCCCCGGCTTGGGTTCCACGGCCCCGGCTTGGGTTCCACAGCCCCGGGGACAGCTCCAGCCTCCCTGGGCTGGCTCCCACTTGCCCGGGCAGGGTTCCACGGCCCCGGGCTGGCTCCCACCACCCAGGCCTCTGCTCCCACTGCCCCGGCTTGGGTTCCACGGCCCCGGCTTGGGTTCCACAGCCCCGGGGACAGCTCCAGCCTCCCTGGGCTGGCTCCCACTTGCCCGGGCAGGGTTCCACGGCCCCGGGGACAGCTCCCGCCGCCCAGGCCTCTGCTCCCGCCTCCCACCACCCAGGCCTCTGCTCCCACTTGCCCGGCAGGGTTCCACGGCCCAGGGCTGGCTCCCACCACCCATGCCTCTGCTCCCACTGCCCCAGCTTGGGTTCCACCGCCCCGGGCAAATTCCGACTATGGTCATGTTAGCTAACTCTGCCTATGGTCACGTTACTGAAACCTGGCTATGGTCATGTTGGCCGATTCCGCCTATGGTCACGTTACAGAAACCTGGCTATGGTCATGTTGGCCGATTCCGCCTATGGTCACGTTACAGAAACCTGGCTATGGTCATGTTGGCCGACTCCACCTATGGTCACGTTACTGAATGGGGACCCAGGCTATTGCTCCCACTTGCCCGGGCAGGGTTCCAGGACCACGGGGACAGCTCCAGCCTCCCCGGGCTGGCTCCCACTTGCCCGGGCAGGGTTCCAGGACCCCGGGGACAGCTCCAGCCTCCCCGGGCTGGCTCCCACTTGCCCGGGCAGGGTTCCAGGACCACGGGGACAGCTCCAGCCTCCCCGGGATGGCTCCCACTTGCCCGGGGACAGCTCCAGCCTCCCCGGGCTGGCTCCCACTTGCCCCGGCTTGGGTTCCACGGCCCCGGGCTGGCTCCCACCACCCAGGCCTCTGCTCCCACTGCCCCGGCTTGGGTTCCACGGCCCCGGGGACAGCTCCAGCCTTTGCCCCGGCTTGGGTTCCACGGCCCCGGGCTGGCTCCCACCACCCAGGCCTCTGCTCCCACTGCCCCGGCTTGGGTTCCACGGCCCCGGGGACAGCTCCCGTCTCACACCACCCAGGCCTCTGCTCCCACTGCCCCGGCTTGGGTTCCACGGCCCCGGCTTGGGTTCCACTGCCCC
>NC_081218.1:7157534-7160034 GCF_902713425.1 Acipenser ruthenus
CCGGAACCGGCCCGACAGCTCAACCGACCAGCATCGACATCGCCCGGGGGGAGGGGGACGGGACACGCGCGGATCGGGGGGAAGGAACTCAGGCAAGGCGACTTAACCGCAATGGAAATCATCCCGACCTGGCTCCTGGCTCCTAAACCGGCACGAGAACCGCCCCTCTCAATGGACACGTGCGAGGCGCGCTCACATCCTGCCCAGAAATAGAACCTCAATCCCCGGGCTTCAGCGTACAACACCGTGAAGTCTCAAGCGTTCGGCCCGATCCTTGGACTCCCATCCGGAGAGAGCGATGGTGTGGCGACCAAACTCGGCTCCGCTCACCCCAGTCCACGGTAGGGTGGGTCGGGCAGGGTTCCTCAGATCAAGCACGGTAAGACTTGGGTCTATAATGCGCGCGCGTGCGTATGGATTTCGTGAAGGACCCTTTGCCCACAACAGAGAGAGACCATCCGGGAAGACAAGGAGGAATCCCGTCAACTCCTGCCCAGCCACAGACTCCAAAGGACGGCTCCAAACGGGTCCTTCACATGCATTCTGACACCTCGGGTCCTGACTTAGTCAAACCATTTTGATCAAAAAACCCTGTCGACGGAAATCTCCGCGGACCCCCCCGTTGTACCTTGACCGCGGGACCCTGAAGGGAGGGAGGTCCCGGGTCCTTGGGAACAGGAGTCGCCGCCGCCCCGCAGCCCCGTTTCGCCTCCGCCCTCGGCAGACTTCCACAAACGGCCCCGAGGTGGCCATGGTCATCTAATGTTAAAGATAGGGAACATGACCATGTTTTTTTGAAAACTTTGATTCTGACGGAGCCGAAAAAGTCCGGACTCTGGTCATATAATGTTAAAGATAGGGATTTCCCTCCGAAAATTCCCCTCAACATGACCATGGCTCCCAAATCACCTCCGGAGAAGGTAGACATGACCAGAGACTGAAAGGGAACGCACGGAGGAGCCAAGGGCGCAAACCCCAGTTCTCGAGCCGGAAATGGGAGCCTCCAGGCCCGCATGAACGGGCGCCCGGGCACGGGAGGTCAACCCCCCCCCCTTCCCGCAACGTGACCAGAGCTTGGCCAGGTCCTTAAGGGGGCTTAGCCCGGTCCTGAGCCCGAGGAACGGGGCCTCCAGCCCGGCCTGAACCGGCGCCGGGCGCGGGAGGGGGCCACCGGGCAGACTTCCAAGGGAGGATGTCGCCAGGGGGTGAAGGGGGACCCTGACCGGGGTGCAGGGCCTCCCACACGGCTTAGATCGGTCGCTCGTGCCCTTAGAATGAACCTCCGTCCTGACTTAGAAATATTTTTTTGATCGAAAATGCCGTGCCCCTAGTAATATGCACCTACCTCCCCAGTGTATCTGCCATCTAGTTGCATTAAGGGAGGAAGCCACGAGTTCACAGGGACCTCCTGGAACTCTCGCTCCGTAACACATAGCAAATCTGTCCCTTCAGAAGAAGGTAACTTTTAATTGGAGCTCTGGTCATGTCAGCTACTTCTGCCCATGGTCATGTAGGCTAATTCTGCCTCTGGTCATGTCAGCTAATTCCGCCTATGGTCATATTAGCTAATTCCGCCTCTGGTCATGTCAGCTAACTCCGCCTATGGTCATGTCAGCTAACTGTGCCTATGGTCATGTCAGCTAACTGTGCCTATGGTCATGTCAGCTAACTCCGCCTATGGTCATGTCAGCTACTTCTGCCCATGGTCATGTCAGCTACTTCTGCCTATGGTCATGTCAGCTACTTCTGCCTATGGTCATGTCAGCTAACTGTGCCTATGGTCATGTCAGCTAACTGTGCCTATGGTCATGTCAGCTAACTCCGCCTATGGTCATGTCAGCTAACTGTGCCTATGGTCATGTCAGCTAACTGTGCCTATGGTCATGTCAGCTACTTCTGCCCATGGTCATGTCAGCTACTTCTGCCTATGGTCATGTCAGCTACTTCTGCCTATGGTCATGTCAGCTACTTCTGCCTATGGTCATGTCAGCTAACTGTGCCTATGGTCATGTCAGCTACTTCTGCCCATGGTCATGTCAGCTACTTCTGCCCATGGTCATGTCAGCTACTTCTGCCCATGGTCATGTCAGCTACTTCTGCCTATGGTCATGTCAGCTACTTCTGCCTATGGTCATGTCAGCTACTTCTGCCTATGGTCATGTCAGCTAACTGTGCCTATGGTCATGTCAGCTACTTCTGCCCATGGTCATGTCAGCTACTTCTGCCCATGGTCATGTCAGCTACTTCTGCCCATGGTCATGTCAGCTAATTCCGCCTCTGGTCATGTCAGCTAATTCCGCCTCTGGTCATGTCAGCTAATTCCGCCTCTGGTCATGTCAGCTAACTGTGCCTATGGTCATGTCAGCTAACTGTGCCTCTGGTCATGTAGGCTAATTCCGCCTATGGTCATGTCAGCTAATTCCGCCTCTGGTCATGTCAGCTAACTGTGCCTATGGTCATGTTACTGAATGGGGACCCAGGCTATGGCTCGCACTTGCCC
>NC_081218.1:7172534-7175034 GCF_902713425.1 Acipenser ruthenus
AGAACCGCCCCTCTCAATGGACACGTGCGAGGCGCGCTCACATCCTGCCCAGAAATAGAACCTCAATCCCCGGGCTTCAGCGTACAACACCGTGAAGTCTCAAGCGTTCGGCCCGATCCTTGGACTCCCATCCGGAGAGAGCGATGGTGTGGCGACCAAACTCGGCTCCGCTCACCCCAGTCCACGGTAGGGTGGGTCGGGCAGGGTTCCTCAGATCAAGCACGGTAAGACTTGGGTCTATAATGCGCGCGCGTGCGTATGGATTTCGTGAAGGACCCTTTGCCCACAACAGAGAGAGACCATCCGGGAAGACAAGGAGGAATCCCGTCAACTCCTGCCCAGCCACAGACTCTTAAAGGACGGCTCCAAACGGGTCCTTCACATGCATTCTGACACCTCGGGTCCTGACTTAGTCAAACCATTTTGATCAAAAAACCCTGTCGACGGAAATCTCCGCGGACCCCCCCGTTGTACCTTGACCGCGGGACCCTGAAGGGAGGGAGGTCCCGGGTCCTTGGGAACAGGAGTCGCCGCCGCCCCGCAGCCCCGTTTCGCCTCCGCCCTCGGCAGACTTCCACAAACGGCCCCGAGGTGGCCATGGTCATCTAATGTTAAAGATAGGGAACATGACCATGTTTTTTTGAAAACTTTGATTCTGACGGAGCCGAAAAAGTCCGGACTCTGGTCATATCATGTTAAAGATAGGGATTTCCCTCCGAAAATTCCCCTCAACATGACCATGGCTCCCAAATCACCTCCGGAGAAGGTAGACATGACCAGAGACTGAAAGGGAACGCACGGAGGAGCCAAGGGCGCAAACCCCAGTTCTCGAGCCGGAAATGGGAGCCTCCAGGCCCGCATGAACGGGCGCCCGGGCACGGGAGGTCAACCCCCCCCCTTCCCGCAACGTGACCAGAGCTTGGCCAGGTCCTTAAGGGGGCTTAGCCCGGTCCTGAGCCCGAGGAACGGGGCCTCCAGCCCGGCCTGAACCGGCGCCGGGCGCGGGAGGGGGAGGGGGCCACCGGGCAGACTTCCAAGGGAGGATGTCGCCAGGGGGTGAAGGGGGACCCTGACCGGGGTGCAGGGCCTCCCACACGGCTTAGATCGGTCGCTCGTGCCCTTAGAATTGAACCTCCGTCCTGACTTAGAAATATTTTTTTGATCGAAAATGCCGTGCCCCTAGTAATATGCACCTACCTCCCCAGTGTATCTGCCATCTAGTTGCATTAAGGGAGGAAGCCACGAGTTCACAGGGACCTCCTGGAACTCTCGCTCCGTAACACATAGCAAATCTGTCCCTTCAGAAGAAGGTAACTTTTAATTGGAGCTCTGGTCATGTCAGCTACTTCTGCCCATGGTCATGTAGGCTAATTCTGCCTCTGGTCATGTCAGCTAATTCCGCCTATGGTCATATTAGCTAATTCCGCCTCTGGTCATGTCAGCTAACTGTGCCTATGGTCATGTCAGCTAACTGTGCCTATGGTCATGTCAGCTAACTGTGCCTATGGTCATGTCAGCTACTTCTGCCCATGGTCATGTCAGCTACTTCTGCCTATGGTCATGTCAGCTACTTCTGCCTATGGTCATGTCAGCTACTTCTGCCTATGGTCATGTCAGCTACTTCTGCCTATGGTCATGTCAGCTAACTGTGCCTATGGTCATGTCAGCTACTTCTGCCCATGGTCATGTCAGCTACTTCTGCCTATGGTCATGTCAGCTACTTCTGCCTATGGTCATGTCAGCTACTTCTGCCTCTGGTCATGTCAGCTAATTCCGCCTCTGGTCATGTCAGCTAATTCCGCCTCTGGTCATGTCAGCTAACTGTGCCTATGGTCATGTCAGCTAACTGTGCCTATGGTCATGTCAGCTAACTGTGCCTCTGGTCATGTAGGCTAATTCCGCCTCTGGTCATGTCAGCTAACTGTGCCTATGGTCATGTTACTGAATGGGGACCCAGGCTATGGCTCGCACTTGCCCCGGCTTGGGTTCCACGGCCCCGGCTTGGGTTCCACAGCCCCGGGGACAGTTCCCGCCTCCCACCACCCATGCCTCTGCTCCCACTGCCCCAGCTTGGGTTCCACGGCCCCGGGGACAGCTCCAGCCTCCCTGGGCTGGCTCCCACTTGCCCGGGCAGGGTTCCACGGCCCCGGGCTGGCTCCCACCACCCATGCCTCTGCTCCCACTGCCCCGGCTTGGGTTCCACCGCCCCGGGCTAATTCCGACTATGGTCATGTTAGCTAACTCTGTCTATGGTCACGTTACTGAAACCTGGCTATGGTCATGCTGGCCGATTCCGCCTATGGTCACGTTACTGAAACCTGGCTATGGTCATGCTGGCCGATTCCGCCTATGGTCACGTTACTGAATGGGGACCCAGGCTATTGCTCCCACTTGCCCGGGCAGGGTTCCAGGACCCCGGGGACAGCTCCAGCCTCCCCGGGCTGGCTCCCACTTGCCCCGGCTTGGGTTCCACGGCCCCGGGCTGGCTCCCACCACCCAG